>NW_022604641.1:0-4703 GCF_008692095.1 Etheostoma spectabile | reverse complement strand
TTAACCGCTGATGGGATCTCTACCTTGTGGCAACATTCTTACTTTTGGATATATCGTATCACAACAATTAGACTAAACAAAGACATCTCAGCAGGAAAACGCTGCAGCCCTGAAGGTCTGACACTCCCAACTGGCTTTCACTTCCAACTCCTACTGTTAGTAGTTGTGTGTGACAAAGGTACTTACCAAGCAAGGCGTGTGCCAATCAGGTGTCAGGGCTTCAGTCTGTGGTTACCTGTGGAAGCAGGTTCAACACTACCAGGCTCATCAGAGATCCGCTGTCCTCTGTTGGATCTTGAGGTTCCTATAAGACGAATAAATAGTTTATGAAATGAAAACGATGTAGGTTCCACTGTGGGAAACCAGGAAGCGCAGATATGGAGAAGATTGTTCTGCAAATACTCCACCCACACTATTATAATCATTATCCACTGTACAACAATTAACCAACGGTCACCTAATCTGAGAATGCAAACTAGACCTTCAAAGAACATCCCAGTGCTGTAGGGAAGCAGTCAGCAGGGCTCTACTTTAGTTCCGGGCATCTTTGTATTCTACACAGAGCGGCTGCATGTCAAGTGTGTTCTAGTGGTTGTGTGGTCACTTTGAGAACGGCCTTTAGGTAGTAGACTGGATTCCATACTTGCCAATCACCAAATTTAGTCATTTTAGCATTTAACATTTTTAAAATTTACTTAATGTTGGCTGATTAAGTTTAATGAGGAATACTTTATGTTCATCCTTACTTAAAAGGAGAGAGGACAATTTTTATGTTAATTGTGATCTCTATAATATGCAAAACTTTGATTGAAACCCCCCCCCCCCCCGACCTGAATTGGTGCAGGCAAACATGAGTAGCTACAGCTATGTACACGCTTCAACTGAGCTAAAACAGAAGTACGGCAAGTTTTAGAGCCTTTGTGCCTCTTAACAGCCACACAATGCAATAATATGTCAAACAACATTACATATTATATGTCTGTACAACATGAACAGGGCCCTTAGTAACATCCAGATACGTTTTAAACTCAGACATTGTTTTAAAAAGTCAATTTATAGAAATGAATGAGCAGTGAGCACGATAATAGGTTTTTCCCATAATCTTGGCTGTTGTCTATTCTTCATAGTGCATATGTTTTAAAAAGTTGTCTATCTCCCGCTTATCATGCTACTGAGTTACTGTTCACCTGATTTCCACAAGAGCTAAAGAGCCAGGCACTACCCTCCTACACCCTTTTTCTTTATTAAAACTAAAACCTAAAGTGTAAGAGGCCCCATTGAACAACAGGTGAATTTTAATGTTTGTATGATATTATATTACATTATTGTATCACATTTAAAATTCCACCTTATTATGGCCTGTGTTGGTGTTGTAGGTCCGCATGTTCCCAGGTAAAGAGGCATTATGATGCCCCTCAGGCTTGTAAGCGTTCCTTCAGCCTGACATAGGCTGCACTCTACCTGCAAATGGTTAAACACAAACGTTCATGTAACATCTGCATCCCATTGTTCTTTACATCATTTCATATGTCTAATTTGAAGGGTGCCCAGTAGCCGCTCTACAGTTAAGTTTCATTGAGTAACAAATAACAGGTTTATGTTTGCAGCTTGTGGAGATAACAAAATCAAGTCCATGCTTAAGAGAAAAAATTCCTTTCTTAGAGATGGTTTAGAGAAATAATTAGGCTTGAATGACGTTTATGGACTCTTATGAGTCTGTTTACCTGCAGTTAACTAACCAGGTTAAATGTGACCATGTACAGCAGACACAGCACTGCATGAGTGTTGATGATGATGAAAGCAGAGATCTTTACAGAAGCAATGCCTCCTCAGATTTAAAATAACAGCAACCAGACTGAAACTAACACAAAGCAGCCTGTAGAAGTCTAATAAGTCTGTTTCCACCACTTCACATTTAACTGACTGGTTACAGTGCACCACATGGTTGCAACTGAGTCTGTCTGAACCCTCGGTGTCTACCTATATAGTATAACGTAGAAAAGTTGAGACCAGCCAAGTAACAGCAGCAAAAAGCATTACATAACCAAAAACATGATGAAATACTAGCTCAAAAGTTTAAAATTTTGCTATGCTAATACTGTACACTACCCGTGAGAAGCTAACTAGCTATTGTTAGCACTGGCAACCATGCTAGCTAATATAAAATGACTGCAAAAATAGACTGCAACACGTTAACCATGCTTAGTCTAATTAATAATGACTAAAACAGTGTTACATTACTTACCTAACGTTAGTTTCCATCAGTTTCTTCGTCCATTAGTGTCTGTAGCTCCGTCTGTCTGTGCTGCTGCCAGCGTGTGCTCTGCTCGTTCCTACTAACTGCACGTGCAGGTGAGCCGCCCACTCAGCCACTCAGGCACCGGGTGGGTGGGGATGGGCACAGGTGAGGTGGGGACCGGGGAGTCAGGAACAGTGTGTTCTAGGATCGGCAGCTGAATCCCGAGGCTGGGACAGGAGGGAGGAGGCCCAGGGTACCTGGGGACCGGGGGAGTCAGGAAAGGTTATTCCTCCCTTACCTCTTTGATCCACTGGGCTGGGTAGCAATCTATTTTATGGTATTGCTGAATTGTGTTTCACTAAATTATAATTTCATCCAAAGAAAAATAGTTGTATTCACTTTAAAAATCCTTAATTATAGGGTTAATGGTTTTGCCAGAGTTTACATTTAGGAATTTTGAATGAGCGTGTTGCATTCAGGCCCTGTTTTCTTATAATTAAAGCTTTAGACCATAGTAACTAGTCATTACCTTTACACAAAAGCCTGAAATAACTAATAAACTGATAGCTGGTGACACGGACGAAGCCTTCATTTCAAACGCTGCCATGACACAGAGCAGATTTTAAAATCAGCTATGTATCCCCACTATACTTAGAATATTTCAGCACTTGATGCCAGACAACCGTTTACAACAAGACTGACGCCGTATCTCTGCTCTCTTTCAAGCCAGTAGTCTCTTTGACAAAAACTGTATTTTACATCACAAACACGAGTTGCAGCTTTATCTCTGCCTCAAGTTGTTTAGTTTGTTTTATTGTGTGGCTTTCTTAACTGTTAAGCAAAAGTAATGTGATTATCTGAGCTAGCTGCTGGTAAAGGATAATGTTGTCCTGTGCTGTGCTCCATCACAACTGCCTTGATATGTGCAGGCAATCAGCCCTGGAGGGCCTATTTTATTGAGGGTATTATTATTATTTAAATAATAAATTAGAATGTGACGATTGGTCATTTGTCACCACCACTTCTCTTCTGTCATATTACAGTCTAATTGAGTCTGACCAACGTTACCCTTAGACGATGCAAGGCTTTTCATGTCGTTGCTACTGTGAGTTATACTGCTGCACCAGAACACTGCCTTGGGTCGTAAAGTTGGTGCTGGGGTAATAGGATTGGTGGGTACTGCTGGTTTGGCAACTGTGCTACGAGGCAACTGCATAGGAGGTACTGGGACGAGGAGCAGGCCCGTGAGACACCATGGAGCTTGCCCTATTGACTGCTGCTCCTAAACAGTGACATTGAGGTTTGCAAAGTTTAACAACCAGAAGTCTGTGCATGACAGAGAGGACAAACCTGGCAAAATAAACTAAAACTGTGAAAAATCTTGAACTAGAGTTATAGTATAGAACTTGCAGCTAGCTGAGAGCAGCTACCTGTCTCTGTCAGCTAACGAATGTTAGCCAAAAGTTACTGGATGCAACTTGCAAGTAATGTTATTGCTGGCATTAACGGATTTATAACAATAAATCTCAGTGCGAGAGAAAAGAAAGCAAAGCACAGAGAGAGAACCCAATAAAAGTGTGACTTCACCAGTAGGCTACAGTACAGGCAGCTGTGTACAGCACCAAGTTTACTGATCAGGAGGGACACCGCTCTCTCTTACTGGTGTTGGTGGAGCAGACTGAGCAATTAAATGGGCATTGCAAGCTTAGAACCCAGCACGTTCCACTGTACTATTTCTAGCAATGCTAACGGCATCTTCAGTTTTGTATAGGCTAACAGAGCACTGCTAACTGCAGAATCACTTTTGTATAGGCTAACAGAGCACTGCTTAATGCAAACTCACTTTGTATAGGCTAACAGAGCACTGCTTAATGCAAACTCACTTTGTATAGCTACAGAGCACTGCTTATGCAAACTCCCTTTGTATAGGCTAACAGAGCACTGCTAACTTCAGACTCACTTTGTATAGGCTAAGCAGGCACTGCTAATGCAAACTCACTTTGTATAGGCTACAGAGCACTGCTAACTTCAGACTCACTTGTATAGGTTAAGAGAACTGCTTAATGCAAACTCACTTTGTATTCCAGGGGTCGGCAACCTTCCACTCAAAGAGCCATTTAGACCCGTTTCACACAGTAAAGAAAACACTGGGAGCCACAAAACTCTTTTGAAATTTTAAATGAAATACACTATATAACGTTTTTTTTTTGCCTTGTGCTATGTATAAACAAACTATACTGTGTTACATTTATGAAATCAATGAACGACTGCAGAGAAATGAAATAACATTTCTGCATGCAACAATCATTTTTAACTCCAAAAAAAACAAAAGACGTTGGGTTAACGGTTATTCCTCTTGCTCTTAAACATTCTAGACAGCCTCAGAGACACACCCCCCGTGTTTGGCCTTTTAGTGGTCTCAACTGGATCATTTCTTCTTGTGGCCCAGTCGAGTTACATACCG
>NW_022604640.1:0-15352 GCF_008692095.1 Etheostoma spectabile | reverse complement strand
GCTCTCTTTCAAGCCAGTAGTCTCTTTTGACAAAAACTGTAATTTTACATCACAAAACCGAGTTGCAGCTTATCTCTGCCTCAAGTGGTTAGTTGTTTTATGTGTGGCTTTCTTAACTGTTAAGCAAAAGTAATGTGGTATCTGAGCTAGCTGCTGGTAAAGGATAATGTGTCCGGTGCTGTGCTCCATCACAACTGCTTGATATGTGCAGGCAATCAGCCTGGAGGGCCTATTTTATTGAGGGTATTATTATATTTAAATAATAATTAGAATGTGACAATTTGGGTCATTTGTCACCACCACTTCTCTTCTGTCAATTACAGTCTAATTGAGTCTGACCAACGTTACCCTTAGACGATGCAAGGCCTTTCATGTCGTTGCTACTGTGAGTTATACTGCTGCACCAGAACACTGCCTTGGGTCGTAAAGTTTGCTGGGGGTGTATAGGATTGGTGGGGTACTGCTGGTTTGGGCAACTGTGCTACGAGCAACTGCATAGGAGGTACTGGACGAGGAGCAGGCCCGTGAGACCCATGGAGCTTGCCCTTATTGACTGCTGCTCCTAAACAGTGACATTGAGGTTGCAAAGTTTAACAACCAGAAGTCTGTGCATGACAGAGAGGACAAAACCTGGCAAAAATAACTAAACTGTGAAAAATCTTGAACTAGAGTTATAGTATAGAAACTTGCAGCTAGCTGAGAGCAGCTACCTGTCTCTGTCAGCTAACGACTGTTAGCCACAAAGTTACTGGATGGCAACTTGCAAGTAATGTTATTGCTGGCATTAACGGATTTATAACAATTAAATCTCAGTGCGAGAGAAAAAGAAAGCAAGCACAGAGAGAGAGAACCAATAAAGTGTGACTTCCACCAGTAGGCTACATTACAGGCAGGCTGGTACAGCAACCAAGTTTACTGATCAGGAGGGACAACGCTCTCTCTTACTGGTGTGGAGCAGACTGTGCAATTAAATGGGCCTTGCAAGCTTAGAACACAGCACGGTTCCACTGTAATATTCTAGCAATGCTAACGGCATCTTCAGTTTGTTATAGGCTAACAGAGCACTGCTTTAATGCAACTCACTTTGTCTAGGCTACAGAGACTGCTTAATGCAAACTCACTTTGTATAGGCTAACAGAGCACTGCACTGCAGAATCACTTTATATAGGCTAACAGAGCACTGCTAAATGCAAACTCACTTTGTATAGGCTAACAGAGCACTGCTTAATGCAAATCACGTTGTATAGGTAACAGAGCACTGCTAACTTCAGACTCACTTTGTATAGGTTAAGAGAACTGCTTAATGCAAACTACTTTGTATAGGCCAGGGGTCGGAACCTTTACCACTCAAAGAGCCATTTAGACCGTTTCACACAGTAAAGAAAACACTGGGAGCCACAAAACTCTTTTGAAATTTTAAAGAAATAACACTATATAACGGTTTTTTTTGCCTTTGTGCTATGTATAAACAACTATACTGTGTTACATTTATGAAATCAATGAACGACTGCAGAGAAATGAAATAAATTTCTGCATGCAACAAATCATTTTAACTCCAAAAAAAAACAAAAGACGTGGGTTAACGGTTATTCCTCTTGCTCTAAACAATTCTAGACAGCCTCAGAGACATCACCCCCGGGTTTGGCCTTTTAGTGGTATCAACTGGATCATTCTTCTTGTGGCCCGTCGAGTTTACATACCGGCAGAACAGCGCTGTTTGTTTAATCTCATTTAGTCTTTAGATTCATCACAGGCAATTGAGAAGGCCACACTACTTGATGTCTTTAATTTGCTGTATGAACTAAATAAAATACATTTTAATTAAATATTCATTAAGTATTTTTTTAAAAGCTGAGCCGCATCAGAGGGATCAAGAGCCGCATGCGGCTCTGGAGCACCGGTTCGACCCCTGGTATAGGCTAACAGAGCACTGTTAACTGAAGACTCACATTGTATAGGCTAACAGAGCACTGCTAACTGCATAATCACTTTGTATAGGTAAGAGATAACTGCTAACTGCTGCCTCACTTTGTATAGCTAACAGAGCACTGCTAACTGCTGCCTCAGTTTGTATAGGCTAACAGAGCACTGCTATCTGCTGCCTCACTTGTATAGGCTAACAGAGCACTGCTACTGCTGCCTCACTTTGTATAGGCTAACAGAGCACTGCTAACTGCAGCCTCACTTTGTATAGGCTAACAGAGCACTGCTAACTGCAGAATCACTTTGTATAGGCTAACAGAGCACTGCTAACTGCTGCCCAGTTTGTATAGGCTAACAGAGCACTGCTATCTGCTGCCTCACTTTGTATAGGCTAACAGAGCACTGCTAACTGCTGCTCACTTGTATAGGCTAACAGAGCACTGCTCTGCCGCCTCACTTGTATAGGCTAACAGAGCACTGCTAACTGCTGCCTCACTTTGTATAGGCTAACAGAGCACTGCTACCTGCTGCCTCACTTTGTATAGGCTAACAGAGCACTGCTAACTGCAGAATCACTTTGTATAGGCTAACAGAGCACTGCTAACTGCAGAATCACTGTGATAGGCTAAGAGAGCACTGCAACTGCTGACTCACTTTGTATAGGCTAACAGAGCACTGCTAACTGCTGCCTCACTTTGTATAGGCTAACAGAGCACTGCTAACTGCTGCCTCACTTTGTATAGGCTAACAGAGCACTGCTAACTTAGCAGCCTCAGTTATTGTTTGTTCAGTCGGATCAATCAGTCAGGTTTGGTATATTATGTCCAGTTTCCTCGGCTCTCTGATTACAGAGTTTCCTGGTGGACAGAAGCTTTTCTTGTTGCTAAGTAACTGTAACTCTAGCTACCATCAGATAGTTAGCTCAGTTAGCCATGCTGCCAAGATTGAGAGGTTGAAGCATGGGGGGAATGTTGGTGTTTACCTTGTGTTGAATTTAAAATGTTATATGTGCTTAAACCTGTGTGTGATTTGCATTATACATTTAAACAAAGGTAAAAGCATTATTCAGCATAAATGAAGACATGTTGGTCATGCATTAGTTTGTTGTCATAGGTATATAGTGTGTGTTTGTTATGTTAAGATGTTTTGCAATACTTCTGTTTTATGATATAAGATATTCTGGTATATTTGTTATAATCCAGCTCTCTAATGTTGTAGAAGCAGATTGATTGTTAGGGATGCTCCTGAGTCTAGTTCCAGTCACTTTTACCCCCACTGATCTTTTCTGAATGAGGGTCATAAACCCTCAGTCACATTCAATTGAAAGATAACGAATAGACACACACACACACCTGTGGCCAAGAGACCCCCCCTTTGTGAATAAGACCAGGGGTCCGGAGCAGAGAGTCAGACAAATTTGGGGGAGAGCCGTGTTAGTTGACTCTGTATTGTTCTCTAGGATGTCCTATTAATAAAATGGATTCACACATCCACACTGAGATTTTGATACTAAGTGACTGAACCCTGAGAATGGAGCAGGATTTAGCTCCAACACCTGCTAGCACATCTCGTGGGAGGAAGAGGGTTGTTAGGGCCAGGGCATAGGGGAAAAAATGCTGGTGCAAAGAAACACTCATGTCATGCCAGAACCAGAGCCATGCATGCAAGCATCAGAACCGGGTTCAGAAGCCTCTCAGACGTCATGGCAGAGACTGGGAGACAGAAGAGAGACACTGAGAAAGCTAAGAAGACAAACGGAGAGAGTGACCAAGCAAGGGTACATCTCTGACTATTTTTGTTGTCGTTGTATTATTCTGCTGACAGTCTGTGAGTTGAGCATCTTGCTGTTGTACTAGTAAGAATTATATGCTGGTTTATGGTTGTGTTGTTCAATTGCTTTAGGTTTGGACTGAAATATTGGCTTAAGATATTTAACATGACAAACAGTATATTATGTTGTATACAAAATATAATAATCATATAATAATATCGCTGTACTGTTAAATACAAGGATATTGCTTAGCATTTAACCTATTCTAACTCGTTAGGAGCATTTTGCAGCCGTAGTCTGCAGTCCTCCCCTTAACCTGCAATTAGGCTGTGGCATTGGGATGAACCATGCTGGGGCCACACTGCTGTGTAAGGGCCACACTGCTGTGAAAGGGCCACACTGCTGTGAAAGGGCCACACTGCTGTGAAAGGGCCACACTGCTGTGAAAGGGCCACACTGCTGTGAAAGGGCCCTGAACGTCATTTATCAGAGTCTGGTTGGTCACCCTCTCCGTGACAGTCTGATCTGATCCATATCTTTATAATGGAGTAAACTGGAGATAATTTTTTTCTAACTGAATTTTCAGTTTTATTGGCCGTATCTATTTACTATATTTATGCTCTCAAGCTCAAATAAAATCTAACTATTTAATAAATTGGCTGTAAAAGTTTTAAACTACATTTCAGAGATGAGTGAAAGACAGGAATCTGCTCAGATGAGATCTTAATGAGTGCAACATAAACATGTTTATATAAAGCAGCTGCGTCTATTGGTATTAGGATCCCTAAATACGAATTAAAACACTTAAAATAAAGTGTTATTACAAAATAAATGAACAAGACTTACCTTAAAATAACCTTATTGTAATATGATTTAAATTGAGATTATAATAACATGTGACCCTCTGATGGACCATGCTAAGTTGCAGGGTTAAGTGTGTAACACACATTTCTGCTCCGGGTAACACCGATCAGTTTGGCATCGGCTCAACCAGACGTCCACACACGTAGGCGTGATCTCTTCCGTCATCTTTAGCTGTGGAACTAATTTTTAAATGTGCACGTGGCACCTGTTCACCAAAAATGAACATTAGTTCATTTTAATTATTTATAACCCGTACACTTAACCAGTGTCCAAGTATCTACTATGTTAAAATGTGTTTTTAATTTCTGCTCTCCTGAATTTCCTGGTAGTGTATAAATTATAGAGAAAAATAACTACTGTAATTAAATAAAACATAATAAACACATATGTATACGTGTATTATACAATATGTGTAAGTAAAAATATATATAGTAAACCATATTAGAAATAATTGTTTATACTTAAATTATTAATTGATATTCTTAGTATTTTTTTTCAAAGAATAAAGCCTAAATACATATGTATATATGTATATAATATATACACATGTTTACACAAACAAATATAAAATAGTATCATATTAAAAATAATTTTTCATAATATAATTATTAATTGATATGTTTATAGTGTGTTTTTTCAAAGATAAACCTTTTTCAAAGGACGTTTGTGATTAAATGGTATTTTGGTAAAAGTAATTCATAACATTAAAGTTCTGATCACATTAAAGTGAATAGACCAAAGATATTCACCAAATATGAAGCTTATATGATATACACACTTATACACTTTGTCAGGTGAAAGACCCCACCAGTGCAGTTTCACACACGGTAATACCCCCCTCTGACCACTAGGGCACACACACTTGTGTGAAAATCTAGACCGATGGGGACATTTTTTTTTTCAAGAAAATTGCACCGGGCTATCAGCAGGCCTGTTCTATTGATTCCAATGCTTGTGCCTCTGGGGACCGGGTTTCGGTCCCCACGGGAAAAACTGGTCCCATGGGGGAGTCATTTGTCAGGTCAGGGACCCCACCAGGATATAGAACGCACACACACACACACACACACACCAACACACACACACACACACACATTCCTGTATGAGCTTAAAGGTGAGGACCGGGGTAAAACAACCTGTGAAGTGAGGACCACCCCTTCTGCTATACTTACAGACAATCTAATGCTATATTTAAACACTAGATGTCTCCCTGACTCAGTTTATCACCTCAGATTATTTTAAAAACAAGAATAAGACCCGTCATTCTATCACTGAAGTGAGGACCATTTCTAGGGGGCGCTATTGGGTTCAGTCTGGAAGACTATTTAAACTATCTTCTTTGTATTATTAGTTAGTTGTTATTTTTCTACCATTTCAAGTTTTAGAAAGATACATAATGTATATATATGTATATACATATATAATATATACTATTTAGTGATGTGACCATTGATCAGACTACTGCACAAAGGCACGGATGCATTTCTGAAATAAAGTAACGCAAGAAAAACATTACATGTGAACTCCAGTTATCAGAACATTTATTTCAGTTTTGTTCAAACCTCAACTTTGAGATTTTGCTGCCTTTTTCTCATTTATGATAATAAACGTGTCACAACAACTTCATCTGGACAAATAACCCTGAAGAGACACATTAGCCTTTGTTTTAGGTTATAATATGAATGTAAATATGAGCAAAATGTGAGAGCACGCAGATTTGATGTGAGACATTGTAGAAAAAAAATCTCTACTCATTTTTTTTTTTCCCACTTCATTCACTTATCCAACAACCACAACTCAGTGATTCAAACTCTGGAATCTGTCCCTGCAGCTTCTCATATTATATTTATAGTAGTATATTATATTATAGTATATTATATTATATTATATTATGTCTCTGCGTGTGCTCTCTCCATCCACACGGCGAGTCTGCTCATCGACTATTGCAACACTTCTGATCCCATTTGCTACAAAACTAATTTGTATGTGGACTTAGTCTTGGAGCTCTGTCCAACAGGGAAGGGGGGACAGCATGGTCTCTATTGCTGGGTGAGGGACAACTCTGTCCAACAGGACGGGGGACAACAGGGTTTCTATCGCCAGATGAGGGACAACTCTGTCCAACAGGACGGGGGGGACAGCAGGGTTCTATCGCCAGATGAGGGACATATCTGTCCAACAGGACGGGGGACAGCAGGGTTTCTATCGCCAGACGAGGGACAACTCTGTCCAACAGGACGGGGGGACAGCAGGGTTCTATCGCCAGATGAGGACAACTCTGTCAGACAGGATGGGGGGACAGCAGGGTTCTATCGCCTGAGAGGGACAACTCTGTCCACAGGACGGGGGACAGCAGGGTTTCTATTGCCTGATGAGGGACAACTCTGTCAGACAGGATGGGGTGGGACAGCAGGGTTTCTATCCCCAGATGAGGGACAACCCTGTCCAACAGGACGGGGGGAAAGCAGGGTTTCTATTGCCAGATGAGGGACTACTCTGTCCAACATGACGGGGGGACAGCAGGGTTTCTATCGCCAGATGGGACAACTCTGTCCAACAGGATGGTGGGACAGCAGGGTTCTCTCGCCTGATAAGGGATAACTCTGTCCAACAGGAGGAGGGAAAGCAGGGTTTCTATCGCCAGATGAGGGACAACTCTGTTCAACAGGACGGGGGGACAACAGGGTTTCTATCGCCAGAGACGGACAACTCTGCAGACAGGACGGGGGAAGCAGGGTGTCTATCGCCAGATGAGGGACAACTCTGTCCAACAGGACGGGGGGACAACAGGGTTTCTATCGCCAGATGAGGGACAACTCTGCCAACAGGACGGGGGGGACAGCAGGGTTCTATCGCCAGATGAGGGACATCTGTCCAACAGGAAGGGGGGACAGCGGGTTCTATCGCCAGACGAGGGACAACTCTGTCCAACAGGACGGGGGGACAGCAGGGTTCTATCGCCAGATGAGGACAACTCTGTCAGACAGGATGGGGTGGGACAGCAGGATTTCTATTGCCAGATGAGGGACTACTCTGTCCAACATGACGGGGGACAGCGAGGTTTCTGTTGCCAGATGAGGGACTACTCTGTCCAACATGACCGGGGGGACAGCAGGGGTTCTTGCCAGATGAGGGACAAACTCTGTCCGGGTTATTATGTAGCATACAAGCTAGCGTTAGCTGACTAGCAGCCAGTCCACTTCTAAACTCCGTAAATACCTTTTAATATCTCAACACTTATAACAGTCCCGGGGGGGGCACCAGGGTCCTGCAGCCCCAGGCGGACCGCCGTCAGTGGGGGGGCCAGCGTGGAAACACCACTAGAAAGATCCCCTGCCAACCTCGACGTGATCTAATACCCACTGACGACTGTCCATCTGCGGCTGCAGGACCTGGAAAACCCCCCCTCAGTGTCCCAGTGTGACTGTTAAAGTGTTGAAATAATAAAATGTATTCACAGTATTTAGAAGTGGACTGGCTGCTAGTTAGCTAACGCTAGCCTTCATGCTACACAATAAGCCGGACTGAGTTGTCTCTCATCAGGCGATAGAAACCCGGCTGTCCCCCCGTCCTGTTGGCTCAGAGCTCCACAGACTACAGACTAAGTCCACAGTACAAATTTTGCACCAAATGTATCGCAAGAAGAGTTGCAGAACTCGAGAGCGCAGACTCGCACTGTGTTGATGGAGAGAGCACGCTGCATACAATATAATATAATATAATATAATATGATATATTATGAGAAGCTGCAGTTACAGATTCCAGAGGTTGAATCACTGAGTTGTGTTGTACTGGAAAAGTGACTGAAGTGGGGTGGAAAAAAGTGAGTATACAGAAGTTCTCAAATCTTATTCTACAAGCATTTACATCACATCTGCGCGCTCACCATATTTCCCTTCGTAGTTTCTCTTTTCTGATATTTTATAAAACAAAATATTTGTGCAATTATAGATTTTTAAAAACAGGCGTTATGGCTATGGTTTTGAGAACTGCCCCGAACAACTAGAAACACACATTATATTGCACAACACAGATCTTCAAAGATGAAGCTGCAGTGTAGCACCCCTCCGGTTAACTTAACATTTGTGTTGTACACAAACTTCTTTACATCCTTCCAGGACCTTTGACCCAAGGTTCCTCTTTTATGTCATCGCATGCAGTGGTTCTTACCTGGAAGGCGGGCGCTCTGCTATAAACTTTTCCATGTGTTTGTTTACCGCACTCCTCTCTGCTTCCTTCCACGGTCTCTTCACCTTTACTCCTCTTGCTTCCCTCCACGGTATTCACCTTCACCTTTACTGTGGGCGGGCACTACAGATGACAGAAAAGACGATGGAGATAGTGTGACCTTAATACATACATCTCAGTGGAGATTCACAGTAAAGCATTACTGGCTTTGACGTTTACTTCTAAGTAAATATTTGGACATACATACAATTTTGTTCTTCAGTACATTCAATTTTAAACATAACATGGATAGTAAATTAAAATGCTTATTTCAGGTTATTTAGAGTAGGCTTACAAGCTGGTACACCCGGGAGCACACATCTAGTTAATGACTGGAAACCATTTTGTATGATTATGACAAACCCCTTGACTCTAGACTCTACAGCAAGTTCAGAATGCTTTCCTGAATCAAAGCGTACGCATTGTTTTTGTTAATGATCAAGATAAGACTTCATGAACATAACCTGTAGCCTGCTGTTGTCTATGGTGGAAGACTGCAAAATTAAAGCGATGATTTCGTTAGACGATGTTATCGGTCCAATTACTTTTGGACCTCAAACCTTTGGGCGTGTGTGTTAAAGGGCTATGGCTAACACAGATCTTTATATAGATGCAAACCTATTAAATAAAAGCTGAGACTTAGCACTTTATTTGTGTCAAAGAACACAAAAAGTCCAACTGTCCAAATACTTAGGGTCTGGACTGTTTATGCCTTATTTAGCCCAGTTTTAAAGAACTTACCCATTGCTTCCACGTTCTTGGTCTTGTTACGTCTTTTCTTCTTCTGTGAGGGCCTCTTCATCAACCTTGTTCCTGGACTCAGATCTACAACTGTAGCAGACAATCATTAGCACCCGTTAGTTAGTGAAATCTCAGGTATAATTAATCAGGTTCCATTTGGGCGGCTGTGGCTCAGTGGTAGAGCGGTTGCTCCCGGTGCTGCGATGGAGTGTGAATGTGTGTGAATGTTTATGATGAGCAGGTGTGTAGATGTGTGTGACATGTTTATCTGATGAGCAGGTGGCACCTTTACGGCAGCCCCGGCCACAGTGATGATGTGTGTGAATGGTGAATGTTTCCTGTAGATGTAAAGCGCTTTGAGCAGTTGTTAAGACTGGAAAAGCGCATTTAAATACAGCACATTACATTGTAAATAAATGCTGACAGTAAACCAACTACTACAATCTGATAGCTGGTCTAGCACTTCTATTTCAAAAGGTCAAAACTGTAAGCAGCGTGTGTACTAGGATAATTCAACAGAATTACTATCATATGATACTCCTTATCCTATGCAGTGTATGAAGGACAACCTAGTGAATGCATTTTAAAGAACTTACCCATTTCTTCCACCGTTCTTTTCACGTCTTTTTCTTCTTCTGTGAGGGCCTCTTCACCAACCTTGTTCTGGACTCAGATCTAGAACTGTAGCAGACATCATTAGCATCGTTACTTAGTGAAATCTCAGTTAAAATGAATATTCAGAATTCATGTGTAATTATTAATGCTGACAAATTTAATGCCATAAGGAAGGACACTAAAATATTACTGTAATATTTATCTTGTGTAACAAACTATAAAAGAAGCAAAAGGATGAAATGGTGACAAATTATATAATTCATGCACTTGAGATTTAAGTACTACTCTACTAAGTTTGAGAAAACGCTGCAGGGTCCTTTGTAAAAAGCAGTTTTTTTGTGAATTTAATATAAATATCATTTAACTCACCATCTCCATCTGAACTTCCATCTCCACTGAGGGGCTCTAGTCTCTTTTGGGGGACAAGAGGTCAGAACCTCCATCTGAAAAACAACAGCAGGCAAAAACATGACATCATCCTATGCAGTGTATGAAAGGTCAACCTAGTGAAAGCAACTGTATCTGCAAATATGATTAATATTGATACATGAAAGTTTACACTAGTGATATGCACTGGTGTCACTTTGAAGTCACACTAGCCTCTTACAACCACTGAGTAGCCTGACAAACCCATTACTGCTACAAAATTGTGGCGCCTGTTAAACTATTTCATAATTTTCTGATTTCTGTTTTAAAAAGCAATAAAATAACTCTAGAACATATGTCTAGAACACTGTTTTGTGCCTGTATGCAGTTTGCCCGGAGGGCACACAGCACAATTCCTGCTTTCAAAATAGCAAGTGACATAAAGGGAATTAATGTCCCCAACCCATTGCGTGGCTCGCAGACAGTCACAGAGAGCGTTTAATGGTCGCTTAGAAGTATAACTTTTTAGCCCAGTTTTAAGAACTTACCCATTGCTTCCACGTTCTTGGTCTTTTACGTCTTTTCTTCTTCTGTGAGGGCCTCTTCACCAACCTTGTTCCTGGACTCAGATCTAGAACTGTAGAAGACAAACATTAGCAACCATTAGTGAAACCTCAGGTATATGAATAATCTGGTTCCATTGTAAACTACATTCTGACAGCTGGCTACTAGCACTTATATTTCAAAAGGTCAAAACTGTAGCAGCAGTGTGTACTAGGATATTACAAATTATATTACTATCATATGATACTATCATAATTGTCAAAAGGCAGGAGTTCTGGTGAATTTCATATAAATACCATTTAACTCACCCTACATCTGAACTCCCATCTTACTGAGGGACTCAGTCTCCTTTTGGGGGACAAGAGGTCAGAACCTCATCTGAAAACAACAGCAAACAAAACGTGACCTTATCCTATGCAGTAATGAAAGGACAACCTAGTGAATGCATTAAACTTTATCTGCAAGGCGATAAATATTGAGACATGAGAGTTTACACCAGTGAGTATGCACTGGTGTCACTGTTCAAGTCACAGTGTTTATACACACGTATAAGCAATAACGAGCATGCCTATTATATTCAGTTGTTGACCCTGTCAGAGGTCTTAATTCAATCCTGTGTATTAGCACTGAGGTAATATTTAGAGATAAAGTACTGAACTGCGTTACATTTATAGGTGTTCCTAACATTCTGACCACCTCATGCATGTAAATATGGATATTGATAAAATTGAGTTGACTACTTAACAAATGTATGTAAACATTAGAAGAACATTTGAAGGTGGAGCTGGCTTTAGAATTTGGTGCTTTTGGGCCTTTTTGCCACACAACCCTCTGACTCTGAATCTAAATCCAACTGTGACACTGAGATCTGGCTCTAGCACACTGGCCGAGGTCAGAAGAACAAGTGAAAGTTTGCTTCTCATTGTTTAGACGCATGTAGCAAGTATCTGTATCGGTCTCCTTTCTACTGACATTTGCACGCTTGATTATCTCTAGGACCTTCCCTCAGCACATTAGCCACTTACAGTGGCCATTCCCAACTTCTCACACTCATTGGCCTCCCTCTATGTTAACATCTAAAAGAAAAGGGGAATATTTACTGGTTGCATATGTGTGAATGGATTTAAAATTAGTTGCACACTGAAACTTTGGTAGC
This sequence comes from Etheostoma spectabile, assembly GCF_008692095.1. NCBI lineage: Eukaryota > Metazoa > Chordata > Actinopteri > Perciformes > Percidae > Etheostoma > Etheostoma spectabile. The sequence goes on along the minus strand of NW_022604640.1, from coordinate 3,125 downwards.
ACTGGAGCCCTGGGATACTGTGTGTGGACTAGGGCAGCAACCACCAATTGTTTTCATCGATTAATCTGTCTCTTAGTGAAAGATGACAATATGAGACTGTTATTATTTATAGACCAGATTGTCCAGAGGGCATTTTCCTTGGAAAATACTACAGTTGCTTGACTGATAGCAATCTAAAGTATTAAAATGTTTTTTGCAAGACAAGAAAACCGAGCAAGACGAAACAAGATATGTCACAGTGCATACATACCAGAGACAGGAGGATCAATTGTGTCTTTCCCGTGAAGGTGGAGGCCCCTTGTTCCATTGGTACAGAAGCTTTCTTATGTAATCTGGGTTCATCTTGCTGCATAATTCAGACCCAGAGGAATCACTTCCTGACCTCAAAGTCACAGTCCAACTGTAAGTAAAAAGCATAATCATGAGAAAGGACATCCATTCACTTTCAAGTCCAACTTTACAGAGCCATACAACTATAGTTTTTTAAAGATTGACTGTTCCACTGACATCAGTTTGATATTTAACAAAAAAGTAAGAACTATTTGTTTGGAAATAGCAGACGTCTAGCATACTGTTTTGGATTTATGTCAAATGTTAAAAGTTGTGTTTTAAAAATTGTTTGTCACAGTCGACGTAAGAAAACATGCCAATACATGTGTGTGCAACTAACTTCCTTTACCCACAGTCAGAACACCATCAACACTTAAACAATGGTTTTCAGATCTGCATGAACAGATAACAAGCCTGCTATTTTACTCAGTACTAATTCATCCAGCACAGTCTAAGTACTGCATCCTTTCCCTTGGCAGTTTTGTGATCCAGTGTTGGTTATGTGGATATTACAGTCATTCATGATGTTGGATATGAGTGGTGATAGTGGCTATGCTGAGGGTTTTTTCCAGAAAATAGTAATACTAGCTTAACTAATAACAGGGCTAGGAATCTTAAAGCGCCATATTCTGCTCATTTTCAGGGTCATAATTGTATTTTGAGTTTGTACCAGAATAGGCTTCCAGGTTTCATTTTCAAAAACACACCATATTTTGGTTGTACTGCACATTGCTGCAGATCCGGTTTTCACCCTTTGTGTTCAGGTCACTGTTTTAGCTCTAGAGTGACACATCTGACTTCTATACTCTTCTTTGTGGGAATTACTTTCTGTCCTGCAGAACAGGGACAGAAAGTAGTTCTTTTGGAGATTAGGGTCAACTAGTGGATGTTGTAGCAGTGTTTGCCATTGAGAACGAGCTAGCATGCTAGTGCTAGCATGTGTTACAGTTAGCCACCTGGTCTCGGCTAGTGATGTAGAGAGCCGTGCAGATGTTGATCAGCTCCCCGGAGACTGAAGACAGAGGACATTCAGAAACCGTATCTCACTCAGAACACCATGGATAGTTTCTCTCCAAGTTTGTATGTGTGTAGAAACACCGAAGACACAAAAAAAACCCAAATACCAGAAAAAGTGATTTTTCATAATCATGGGACTTACGTATTTTACAATATGGGCTACACATGTGCTACATAAGAACAAAAACAATCTCAGTGCATCTTTGTGCATATCGTTAAATATGTAAAAAAAGCACACATTGGCTTTTGCTGCTCTAGAAGCTGGCCCCTCCCCCTCTCACCTGAGGACCAGAGACAGAGAGCAGCCGAGCTTTGGCAGCTAAAATGTGGCATACAACTCAGATCCACAAAAATGTGCAAAGTAGCACTACTTTGGACTGTCTTTGGCTTTCAATAAACAAACACAATTCCCGAATTTCAGGACATTCCTAAATCCCACACTTATAAGAACAAACAGACAACAAGTGCATACAGAGCGTGGTGCCTCTTATGGTCAGGCTATTTATCTTATAAAGCAAGACATGTCTGTATCGTGTGTGTCCATATTTGGGGGAAAGGTATCCGGACTTCAGCAGACGTCACATGCCAAACGGTTTAGAACTGTGGGGGGGTCTTTCCTGTTATTGTATTAAATTGCTGTGAGCTGTCAGAACATAACGTAGCCTAATCTCTGAGATTATTCCTTCAGAGCGCTGCGCAATACGAGAAATATCAGAGTTGAACTAGGCAGATACATCCGTTTTCATCAGACTCACCTGGGTCGAGTTATTAAGGCCAAAATACCTCTGTCATCTCTCTGTCTGCACACACACAGAAATGGTCGGTTTTGGTGGTGGATGAACGCAGATCGTGCTAATTAGCTATCATAACGGACCAGGAGGGTAGCATACTGCCATGGACCTCATATGCTTATGTCTGATTACTCAACATTGTCATTGTGATATTTTGTGATTGCATTCGAATCTACAGTTCTCTGTCAGGTAAATACTGTAGTACAATGTCTCCTCTGATGTAGAAGTAGCCTACACTGTAAGTCAGTAGCGGCTGTCGTGGACAGTGGAGTTGCATAGTGAGGTTTGGAGTAATCTTTTATAAAGAACAATACCTGTGTTTTTCTCACTCCATCAATTTTGGACCTAAAACAAAAGAAGATTGAAACTGATAAACGAGCCATGAGAGCACCGCTCCTTTAGATTAAAAATAAAAACTGTTTGACTGTTAAGCATTATCGCAGTGTCTCTGCTGTAGTGTCTTCTAACTACATTTAAAGTATTACACTCTTTTTCCCCCCACAAATGTCAGTGATAGCCCATAAACCAAATTAACATGGTAAAGACTATAGCTGTTATAGCACATAAAACACTTCTCTTCAATCAACCCCTTCAAGTAGTTCTACAAACTAAGTCTTTAAAAAACAAATCAGACTAGATATAAAAATGCTTGAAACAGTTTAAATGGAGTATACATGTGTCCACTTTATTTCAGAAAATAATCTAAGACTTTAAATGGTGTCACTGCATGTTGTAACAGTGATAAATCTCAACAAATATATGTTCACATAGTATCAAAAAATATAGTGCATGACAATTAAGTTAGGTAGTTAGAATTTACTAGACTGGCAACTCCGTTCTGCAATAAAAAGTCTAAAACCTGCCAAAATAATTTAGCTCAACACATTAAGTGACATGTGGAGGCTCCAAAATTAGAATTGATAAGATCTTACCTGCACAAAGTTTAAAAGTCGTCTTTCCTTAGCTGAGTCGCTCCAGTCTTTCAAA